>NC_056748.1:459172728-459191505 GCF_019279795.1 Protopterus annectens
ATATTTACATCACCTAATATATAAGTTTCAAGGTTAATTTCAGTTGAGGTCCATAGGAGTATGTCTTCGAGGGTAGAGGTGTTGTTTCCGGAGGGATATAAAAAGCAATGATACAGAGTCTTTTGTGATTATTCAGTTTTAGCAGTCCTACTACTAGTTCTGCATTAGCAAACTGAAGAATGGGATTTGGGTATGGAATTATGTTGAGAAGATTAGAGTAGACTAAGGCAACACCGCCACCTTTTTTATTTAAAAGGTCATATCTGAGAGCTTGAAATCCTGGGAGTAGGATTTTGGAGTCAGAGATATAGGGTGTGAGCCAGATTTCAGAGATGGCTACAATGTCAGGTAGGTTGTGGTTTAGCCATGCTTGGAAATAATTAATTTTGTTATTAATACTCTGGACGTTGATTGTGAATAGTTTAAGAGGTTTTTAGGGGCAAGGTGCTTCAGGTATGGGGAAGGGTTGTGGTTACTGGTAGGAGGGTTGAGGCCTGGGTTGGGGTAAATGTCCCTGGTTAGGGAGAGGATATTGATGGCTGCTAATTTTAAGGGTTTTACTTTAGATTTTAGGTATTCTGGATACTATTGTATTGATTTAGGAGAGTGAGGTTTTGTTATTATGGCTAGAAGATGATTATTTTATTTACCTTGTGTTAAACAGGTTAGTCCCACAAGACCAACATCCTGTTTTCAGGGCACTCCTGATGTGGTATTCCTGCTAACAAAGGGAAATTTGGCTAGGGTACTAGGAAACTTCCCTTTCTTTTTTTTTTCTTTTTTTTTATAAGTGCTGCAGGATCTTTTATATCCACCTCCTGAGCTACTATCACCTCAGGCTAATGGGATCTTAGTTTAATGTCTCATCACAAAGGACACAGGAGGTTTTCTGCAATACGTTTTCTTAGGGCAACGGACCAGGTATATTTGCTTGTATGCTGACAGAAGGTTTTAGGAACACTGATAGGACAGCACCATTATTAAAGTAATGGTGTAAAATTATGATTGGATTTGCTAAATTGATTTAGTGTAAAGGATACAAAACATATTCCATATTGAATATGTGATGCTATAAAAAATTTGTTAGTACTAGGTATGAAGATATGAACAACTGAAGAGGTGGTTTGGGGTCGACTATGTAAAATTATAGTGTACCATGAATTAAGATGAATTAAGCTCATACAATTATCTAAATAAAAATTAAGGCAAAAGAAATGAGGAATAATGTTTGAAATGTGTTGTTTCCGAGCATATGGCTCGTATGTTTATGTTTTTGAAGGTTGGGCCTGATAAAAGTTGATAATTGTTTCCTTAACCTTCCTCACAGACGTCAGTTGTATTTGTGTGATGATGTAAGGTATTGCCAGTTATGCCAGGAGAAGTAGGGCAGTGGATGTGTAACATATGCCAGCATAGGTAGCTGGAAATTTGTAAAGAATTATATGCTGTTTGTATAACAAACTGATTTGTACAGATGCTTGTAATGAAAAACATGTTTGTAAAGTTGCTTGTGTTAAAAATGTATCAATGATGTGCCCTGCTAGACAGAAAAAATATATGCATGTATTATTGTAACTGTTTAAATGTATGTTTTAACAGAGAATAATGGAAGAGAAGTGGTTAATCTCAATCCTCCTGACTTTGAAAATATTCTGAAATTAAATTACTGGGCCTAGGCCATAAAGACTGTATCTTACAGTTCTCAATGCAGACAGAGACAAAAAGTCTGTACAATGAAGTTTTATGTGTTGTCTTTGGGGTGAGCTAATTGCTGCTCCGAAATGGTGGAGGTTTGAAATTGTTTTATGACTTCCAGAAGCTACAACAGATCTTAGCAAGCTCGATGTGTGTTTTATTTATTTATTTATTTATTTAGTTATTTATTTATTTATTGCATTCGTTAACTGGGAAAGGCCACTGAACCTGGAATGAGCCCATTTTCAGTGGAGGCCCAGGGAGAAAACTTCCACAAAATTACATACAAAAAAAAATATTAACACACAGACAAAGAAATATTGAGCAGTACTATTGCACTGAATGAAACGGATAATAAAACAACAGTGAAAAGATTAAAATTAAGGAAGAATAGAAGTAGTAAATTGCATATTTTCAAATAAGACATGAATGAAATATAGCTGCAAGGTACATAGCATGTATTCAAATAATGTATGAATGTAGTATCTGTAGGGTCATAGCTGTGGGGAGTTAAATACAGTTGTAAGAATAGGGAGAGACAGAAGGGCTACAGGGGGAAGACAGGCCAAAGAGACATGGATGCAGTAAGTATGTGGAATGAAGGGAAGGAAGTGGTGGTAATCAAATAGTTACAGGTGTAACACCAGGGGAGAAATCAGGAGTTGGGGTTGTGTGTTGGGGTACCGGAGCATAACCAATGTGAGGAGAGATGTACTTTGAGGGATTTTTTAAAGGAGGTAGGATTTCCAATAATTCTGAGTGAAGGGGGAAGATTATTTCATGCTTTAGAGACAGTATATGAAAACAACATTTGGCCGGCTGAGAGCATAGGTTTCTCTATGGATAGTAACATTTTGTTTTTGGACCTGAAGTGTCAGTTAGGATGGTACATGGTCAGTATGGAGGAGAGGGAGGGACATGTTTCTGGGTGGTAAATGAGCTTGTGGCTGTAGTTAATTATAAAAAAGGGAGATAGTGAGAGGATTCTAGCCAATTTAGCTGATGCAGAGAGGAACAGTGATGGGTAGCAAATTTAGCAACTTTGCTGTAGCAAGGATCTAGTTTTGTTCTCAAGAAGGACTGTAGATTGGTGAGAATTGGAGCACCATATAGAAGTGTTGGAAGCAGGAAGGATGAGGCCAGAGCCTTTTTTGAAGAGAGGCTAAGGGAATAGTTGTGCCTATACAGGGCACCTAGCTTTTGATGTTTTTTTTAATGTTTGATTTTTTATGACACATATGTGCTAAATCCTGGCAGCTTCTAGCCAAGAGGGGTTGCATGGGAACCAGAAGTCAGATGACAAGATGTATGTGATGTCATACTGTAATCCATCACTAAAATGATATTTTAATACCAGGTGAGACTAAAGTCTCAGAGCAGTCTGTTTTTGGAATTTGACAAAGATGGACTCCTCACCTACTTCATCTTGCCTTGCTCTAGTAAGTGAACCAGGGAATAGTAATTCATTAGATCAGTCAGGAAAATAAAGTGAGATTAGTTAAGTACTGTTTTTCTGTATCTGTGTGAATCTATTCATCTGTGTTATTTTAATATTTCCTGTGATTGAAACTATGGTGTTTACTGTAAATAGATCTTTTGTGTTTTCATGTTCTATTATTATTTACTGTTAAACATATTTAAACTTTTCATTCTGGTTGGTCTTTCAAATAATATTTTAACTTCTGAGATTACTTGTATATATATTTTTGGTGACAACTCTGGCTGCTCCTGAAAACTTTGCTGTTGGTCAAACTACCATTTGTATTAATATTAATGTTACCCAGTATAATTGGGTGGCCTTGTAAGAACCTTAGATTAGCTGTCTTTGGAGTGTCTGGTGGCAGGTGGCAGTGTAACTGCCTTAAAGTTTGGGCAGAAGGGGTCATAGCTAGTAAATCTGTTCCAGCCTTCCCCAGGTGTGTGTGTCCAAATCAGATCTCCAAGAGTGTGTGTGTGTGTGTGTGTGTGTGTGTGTGTGTGTGTGTGTGTGTGTGTGTGTGTGTGTGTGTGTGTGTGTGTGTGTGTGTGTGTGTGTGTGTGTGTGTGTGTGTGTGTGTGTGTGTGTGTGTGTGTGTGTGTGTGTGTGTGTGTGTGTGTGTGTCAGCTGCTTGGAGCAGGGAACAAGAAGCCCTGGTTTCACTGAGATGGTGCTGGAGGAATTGGCTTGGACACTTGGCGCAGGACCCACCTCTACAGCTGTGCCAGTGGAAAGTCTCATTGGGCACCTGGAGGGAGACAGAGAGAGAAATACAGACCCCGGACTGAGTGTGTTCCCTGTGTGTTCTTAAGGGAAATTGTGTTTGATCCAGAGAACAGCATCTGGAAATGCTGGGTGTATTTATTTTTGTTCTGAGTGTCCCTCTCCAGTGTCAGTGGTGAGGATTCAGGGTCTTTGATTACTGGCCCAGAGTGGGGACATCACAGTGTGCACAGATCATTATATCTTGTCTATGGGCAGTATAATGTTTGGAAGTAATAAATACTTTCATTCAATTATTGTCTCCACAGTTATTACACTGTAGACTTGGCCAGGTAGGTTGTGTTGAAAGGATGCAGGAAATAGCTGATAAGTAAAGAAAAATGTGAGAAAAGACAGAAAAAAAGTAATCAGAATGATGTAAGGAAGCAGGCAGGGCCACCATTAGCAACCATGGGGTCCAAATTGGATCAGTTTGGTGGGGCCCCTCAACTACATCCCATCTACAACCCCAGCCTTCCTTCTACTTACTGGTTTCCTGGACTGGAGATTATTTCAACTAGATATCAGGAATATATGCTATTGCTGTGTATTTAAAATATATATGTTTATTTATTAGCTTATATTTTGTCATAAGACATGTTAAAGGTGAGGTAGGACTCCTGGATAACCTCAGATTCAACATCTCCTGTAGGTCCTTTCTCAGGGCCTACTTAACTCACTGAAGTCCACTCTAAGGGGCCTGTTGATGGGCCACTGAGGTACTATGTCTACATGGTGCTTCATTGGATAGGCACGCCCTAACTTACCAGTAAATATGCCCCTAAACTTGTAGTACTGCCTTGATCTCCATAAACTAGATATGAGATAACTGCACACTTCCCCAGTTTCATGCTTAACACCTTTTTATCAATTTTCTTTCTCTCTCTTTTTCTGTCTCCTTCCTTTCCATTCTTCTCCTCACTTCACTCATGCTTTACCCTCCTTCACATTCCATGCCCAACAATTAATTGTACATATTTTAAGTACTTTTGTTGATTGTATATTATTTTCTCGATAAAACATTTAGCTATATGAAATTATATCTGTGCTGAAGTGCTATCCTTACCTATTTTACTGACTAAATTTTTGCATCATTTCTACTTATGACTGTGCTCATCGATGCTACATAATATCCTGACTTTATACGTCTCTGCAAGCTTTCTCTTACGTTACTTCTAACACAGTAATACTGATTAAAGTTGTTGAATATTTGGTTTTATTTGTGCCACACAGAGCCTGAAATGGATTAAGTGGATCAGTTCTCTGCCCTGGTTGATAAACTTTAAGTAAATAAATATATAAATAAAATTAAATAAAACTCTCCAGAGTCTTTGGGAAGTGCTGCAGACAACACCAATCACATCAAGCTATAAGAACCAGGCTAATTTTGAAACATGAAATCTGGTAAAATCCTCTGATTTGTCACAGTACACAGCTCTTGCTTGCTATGTCCAGTGTCCTCAGATGTTAGGAAGTACTGGACAAATGAGTCAGTAAGACTGAGCTGAATGGTTGTGCCCAAAAAGAGTATGAAAAGTGTTTAATTTCCATCATACATTCCCATCTCATGCTACCCCTTTCTTCCTTCATGGGCTTCTAATCATCTCCTGCACTTGCTGTGAATGCTTACAGTTCATTACCCAGTTCATTATCAGTCTTTGTTACAGTACTCCAAAAAACAACTATTTAGCATCCAGTGAATGTTCAATAATAATAACAAATAATCTCAAGACCCTCCTTAGAAACAACATTACTCATACACCTCCCCATTTGTAACTATTTCTGAAAATGTATTTTTATTTGCTTAATTATTTGTTAAACAGGGTATGTGGACTAATATGTGCCATTCGTTTTCTATTACATATCAAGACAAAAGGGTGAGAGTATGGATTACATGCAGGGATAATTTCAAGTAGCCATTAAACATCATGTTTTGGCAGGTAGAAGAAAATCAGAATGTCTTAAGGAAACCCACATAGATGAAGGGAGAACTTGAAAAACCCAACAGTTTCCTCACCTTTCTAAATTATACCTATCTCAAAACTCCTCCCCGATCCAGTCCAACCATTTTCTAGCTTAAAGATTCTACTTGCCCCTATTTTATATTTGACCCTGAAACTGGGATACCCCTGCAGTACATTTATGAGTCAAGCTGTCTATTACTGTTTTTCCACCTCTGCGTCCTACCACTTAAGGCATACACATCATATTTCACTTCTCTGAGATTATTTTGCTCCTAACTGTGAGTGTAGCCAGCATTACTTAGCCATACTGTTGAAGTAGTATCATTCTGTCAGACATCTTAATGATCAGAAATTACTTCACATCATAATACCTGTTGTTATTATTACTTTTTATGCTCAGTAATGCTTATTTTCATGCCCGCTGAAACTGACTATTCTACAGTTATTTCTTGTAATTTTGTATTTATTAGCAACCTGCCGTAAGCCCCATGTTAACAAGAGAAGCCAAATAAAAATAATACCACTCTATAAGTCTTCGAATTAAGCTTGGTCTTCCTACCTTCTGCGACAGTAACTGTGGTGGTACACAAAATTAGATGGTCAGTCTGACCGGTTTTGGCCTGAAAACCCTACTGATCATTTAGTCACAGCAACTGACTCCCATGACAGCATAAGCAGCTGACACAGTGAGCCACACAGGAGCTGTAAATCTGAGGTTACCAATAATACTGGACTAGCCACTAATAAAACACAAGACAGAAAATGTTATCTGCTCCATTAACGAGTCTTGTAATTACTGTGGGACCAAGACAACCAATAAGCAGAAGACATTTAAATGCCTTTTAGGCAAATCTCTTAGTCATGTAATGCATAATTACCCTGCCATAGCGGCGTAGCCTAATGCAGTGCCCCCTGAGGAGTGAGGCCCTACTGAGTCAAATAGGTCGGTCCAACTGGCCTAAGACTGGCCCTGGAAGCAAGGATGAGTAGAAGTCAAGGTAGGACCACCAAGAGAATGTGCTCAGGGGAAATAGTGGAGGGACACCAAGGAACCTTTTGCTAGGGTACCCTTTCACCTCAGGCCAGTCCTGAGAGAAAGAGAGAGAGAAAGAGAGAATAACCCTGTGGATGGTTTGCATTTGCTGAACATGTGCTAACATTTTGGTACTAGGTATGCTATCAATTCTTCCTTTGGATTATTATGGTATCTATACTTGCAGATGGCACAATTCTGTACTAACTTGTTCTGCTTGAGCTGACATTCCTGGCTTCTTGGTTTATTAAAAACTACTGTCTTGAGTATCAAACCATGAACAAGTTTTACTTATTCCTTGAAATAAATTCTTTCCTTAATCATGATTTTTATTCTGGCCATCACTAGATCAAAATTTGGGAAATGTGCAAAACACACCACAGAACACCTAAAACTCCATGGTTTCTGGGGTGGTAGAGGTACTCAAACCCCACCTCCATCTTAATCAAATTTTCTCCAAAATATTTCAGTGCACTTAGTCACACACACTGTGGTATCACCTGTGCCCCACTCTGTAGATCCATAAAGGTGATTTATAATAGAAATACTAGGGTAACTGACTTTGTAAGCCATTTTAGTTCTGGTCAATTTCCCTTATTGAGAATCAAACCCTGCACCTCTTGTATATGAGGTAAACACCTTAACCAAAATGCCAACACACAACTATTGACAATGAATGCTGCATAGGATTCATAGCATTTTAGATAATATGGAAGGAACACAAACTCATACTCTCAATTGTACAGAATTTCTCAGAATGTCCAGATTGTTGCCTCATATTGTTGGTCTGTTCCTCATACAATTTGTGGTTTTCTGGCAAATCTTTGGGGAATGAAGTCACTAAATAATGGCAAAAAATTCATTTGTAGACTTCATAAGCTTCAAAAAATGCATGTTAATGCAAAACCTGACATTTTACTGACTTTCTAGCTTTATTAGAGCTATATTTAAAATCTGTACCTGACTTTGGGCCATTGTTCCCCTACTGTTTTTGGTTTTGTCCAGATTTTGTGTGCTAAGAAGTTGAGAGGTATGAGCTGATGGATGAAAAAGCAATGCATTTCCATTATAACACAGTGTGCCTTTCCATTACAACACTGTATGCATTTCCATTGTAACAATGTGCATCCATATATTTTACTTACTTTCCTATGTGAGTTCTACTGAGAAAAAAAGGATACGTAGTTAATGAAAAAAATATTTAAAAAAAAAAAACAGCTCAGACTTACAGAGTGCCAGTATAATCAGGTTGGACTTGTTCCTGCATAAGCAGTCTTAACTAAAAAGCAAGCAGAAATCCCTTATCTAAAAGGGAAAAAAGAATCCTTCACTATCATACCAAGACTGAATCTCCATAACAGCAAATACTTTAAGTCTACTGATTGTATCTATAGCTTTCTTCTGAAACAATCTGTTGGCATTTTGAAGGGATTGCAGACAGAATCCAATTAAGCTGTCATTATCATTAAATAATTCTCTTATCTCTACAAAAGCTGGGCATTGTTTGTTTTCCTTATCTTGTTCTGTTCCAGCTTGGGTGCTAAGTGGTCAGACAGTGCACACCCTTACCTCAGCAGGACATCTTGTAGCACATAATTACACCAAAAACAAAGTAAAAGTGATATAGAGAGAAAGACAGCGAGACACTGAAAACAAGAGAGTGAGAAAGACAGCAAGAGAAAGAGATGCAAATGCTTTTTCTTAGCAGCACCCCCAACCCCACCATTCAGTAACTGCATTGTAAGTGGAAAAGCGCAACTGACTGAAAAGGAAAGTGCAGAGCTGCATTACTGCAGCAGATAGTCTAATTTTTCATAGCAAACATAACAACACTAAATTTGTTAATGATACAGAATACACTTTGGGTATTGTAAGTCAGTCAAGTTTGAAAAAAATATTTGAGCTTTATATGGCAATTCAAATAGTTATTTTTTATTTGGTTGTTAACCAGGGTTAGGTTTAAGGAGCAAGTGCAGAGCATTGATCAACAATAACCAATTTTAGTCACAGCCCAGGAACTTAACTAAGAAATAAGGCATTGTTGTTCATATGCATAAACACCATTTGTCATTACCGATCATGGCTCCATATGAAGCAAAGTCACAAGTAATTATTTTATTGATCTTTTGTTGACTGGGTTGGGTTAGTCTCACTAGGCTAGTAGCCTCTTTTCTGGGGAGACCCACAATGATATTTATACTGCTAGGGGAATTCTGGTAACAGCATCGAAGAACTTCCCCTAGTCTTTTTGTTAGGTACTCTGTGAACTTTTACATCCATCTGAGTAACCACCAACTCAAGTAGGTAGGGTCTCAGCTTAGCATCTCATCTGAAGGACAACACACTAAGGAGTGCCACTAAGCAACCCCTTATGGTGCACTGCAGTGTTAGCAATTGATCTACCTGGTGAGGGAATAGAACTCATAGAATTCTGCAGCTAAGGTGAGTGTGCTAGCTACTGTACCACTGATTTTGTTTAAAAATATTCTGTGACATAAAAATAAAAGTTATGTACATATTTACAAAAATGAATATCGGAGATTAAAACAGGAGGGATTAGGTGAGCATGTATGGTTAAACTGGAGGCAATAGAATTCCAATAAAGGTAGGATAAAAATAGTTTTTCATGGGTCAGTAAAGTAGAGAAAATGTTTGCAAATAAAAATTGTGTGTGTGTGTGTGTGTGTGTGTGTGTGTGTGTGTGTGTGTGTGATATCATTTGCAGAGATCAATGTTATGTATTTTTTAGAACAGTATTTGTTTTCAGAGTTTGGCATTGCAAAGTACCTTTTGGCAACTTTTCCATGAGTGTGACTATTAATTATACTTTAAAATTAATTACACTACCTGTTAAATTCTTGGTAATTGTGAATCATTGTACTCCCTCCCAGGCAAGACTATACAAGTGTTTATTTATTGACATTTGATTATGGGAAAGTCCAGCTGGGGAGGAGCCCAGGGAGGAAAGCTCCAAAATATTACAAAACATTTTAAGAACAATAATCTTACAGCCTATGGAAAAAAAAAGAAAAAAACAGTTTAAATAATTATACTATAACAGACATAATATGAAAACATTGGTTAAGAATAGATACAAGTTATGTCTAATGATTTAATAGTTAGAGAAATTGTAGCCAGTTTATAGAGAAATTAAAGATGTTAGTGTAATACAAAACAGGAATTGTAATACAAAGAGAGAAAAGCAGGTTTATGGTATATTTAGAGACAAAGCCAGGGAAGAGAAATTGATTGAAGAAGTGTTGACATGTGAAACGGGTATCATACCTCTCAACTGTACAGATTTTTCGCAGAATGTCCAGATTTTTGCCTTATATTTTTGGTTAGTTTTTTTATAAAACTGTGGTTTTCTGACAAATTAGTGGAAAATCATTAAAGACTGAATTTAGAAAATAATGACAGACATTTGAATTTCAGACTTTATACCCTTCAGAAAATTCATGCTAATGCAAAACCTGTTATTTTATCAGCTTTCCAAGTTTGTGAGAGCAATATTTAAAAATTGTCTTTATTTTATTTATAACTTTGTACAGAATTCCTGCTCTAAGAGGTTGAGAGGTATGAATGGGTTTGATGTCGTATGTAAATGATGCACGACTGACAATCATGCACATTTGCTGACAACATCACACATACATTGGCTGTTGACTGACACATATGCAAATGAATCCCAGACATGCAATCTCTGTATACCTGCTCTGCCTGCTCAGACTGAGAGTCAATAGGGCTGAATGCCTTCAGTGCTGCAGGTGTTGCATCCTTAATTTATGTACAGTCATAAAGTACTAGTGGAAAGAAAAGTGGGAGAAAAGGTCTTTCCTGAAAGATGTCTCAACAGTATCCCTCATCCATTTTAACACCTGTTTTATCAATTCAATCATAAAAAGGAAAACCCAATCGCAGTAGGTAAGGGGATATAGGTAAGAAGCAGTCCAGGGTTTACCTGGTCAAAAATGACTAAAAATAATTTTTATTCCAGCCATCCATTTTCAAGTGTCACTTTGTTCAATTTATGGTTGTGAGGAACCTGCACCAATACTGACAGTCAGTGGTGAAAGGCAAACGTATCGGATTAGTCCAATTATAGAACTCAAAATTAATTCTAACAAAACTTATAAAAGTAATGTACATGTTTATTACATATGTATTTAATATCACCAACATCATACACGTTAATAACATGTTTTCCAAAATAAATATAAGACTTGCATGCTTCTGCAGCAATTGCTTTGGCTGGAAACAAGTGATTATAACAGCAAATAAGGACAAGAATATGCAATGCATTGCAACTGCACAATATAAAAGTAAATGACGTAGTTAATTTAAAATAATTAGCACCACCAGTACCAGATGCTCCCTACATATTATTCAGTGATCATTTGTTCATAAGCCAATGATAAATGAAGACCTGTTAAAAAGAAACCTGTTTAAGAATCTTAAGTTGTATTTCAGATAACTGCCTTCCTAAATACTTGATGAACACTGATGAGGCTAGTGAGGAGACCCACAAGAATATTCATTAAATATTCAGACACGTCATTGACTGGGTGGTGGTGGGTGGAGTTTGGGCAGGACTTGCTACTGTGCATCGGTGGGTGCAAGGTTTCACAATAAATAAATTCTTCAGTAACCTATTCCATTCTGTAATTTCTACAGTTCACTTACTGTAAAATTATTTATGCTGACTTGAAATTTTGTATTTGGGTGTGCACTTCAGTCTTTTGCAGTGTCACAAATTTTGCAGTAAGACTGCTTAAATGCAGAGGTCACTGTTGCAAATGGTCCAGTTGATTCAGTTCAGCAGCCAAGTTAACAATACAAATAATTAGACCACATCATATAATTTGAGGAGCCTTGTGTGCTTGAATTGTTTGAATTATCTACACCAAAATAAGTGTAAATAAATAAATTCTGATATATTAGTTTCAGGGGGGCTTAAACAGTTTGAGGGAAAAGGCTACTACCTTATGGACTGACATAAGTCAGTGCAGCAGTTGTGCATGTTGACACTACATTTGTAAATGCCAGGTCAAGAATATATGTTTCAAAGTTCTTTTTTTGTGAATAACATTTTTTACAGATGTTACATTGATGATTTAATTTTTATTTGTAAGGGTGAGGTGTCCCTATTTACGCAGTTTATGGAAAATTTGAATCAGAATACACATGGATTAAAGTTTGTCGCACAAAGTTCCTCATACAGTACATCCTTTTTGGATGTAGAATTTTATGTAGGGAAAGGTAATTTGATACAATATAAACCCTTTAGGAAACCAACAGCGGTAAACAAATTTTTGCATGCAAGTAGTATGCATCCTCCCCATTTGATTAAGGCATTGCCTGAAGGGGAATTTAAGAGGATTTTGAGAAATACATCGGATACAGGTTTATGGGAAGAAGTATGTGATAAAACTTTCAATAGACTCTTATCCAGGGGGTATGAGAGTACTAAACTTTTAGATATAAAGAAGAGATTGTGTAGAATTCGTACATCAGGGAGGAGTATATATTACAACAATCGTAGTCATTTAGTGACTACGTCTACACAAGAAAAGATATTTTTTGTATCCAGGTTCTCAGGTTTTTCTAATATGGTTGAAAAAATCATTAGAGAATTGTGGCATATTGTGTGTGAAGACTTAACTGTTGGTTATCTTTTTCCGAAGCACATTACCTTCTCCTATAATAGGTATTACAATTTAAAAGAGTTGTTAAATGGAAAACTAGAGTTTTCGACCAACATAAATGTTGGCATGCATTGCTGTGGCCGCTGTTTGGCTTGTGACAAGGTAAAAAATATGCACGGGATGAAAATAAATGGGAGGAAATATTTGGCATTTGAAAGGTTCGATTGTATGTCATCAGGGGTGGTGTACATTTTGAGGTGTGATTGTATCATGCCACTATGGTACATCGGTCAGACTACCAGGAAGGTTAAGGTGCGTATTTTGGAGCATTTGGGGGACATTAGGAGGAGAAATATGGATAGTCCAGTAGCCACTCATTTCATTAAAATACATAATGGTAGCACGGAAGGTTTTGTATTTAGTGTATTAGCTAGACCACATTTTTGTACAGGAAATTTTAAAACTGCATTAAATAGGTTAGAGCATAGAATGATCATGGGGTATCATACATTATTTCCCGTTGGGATGAATTTAGATAGTGGATGAACATGACATATGGTTGTGGTGTAATCTTTGAATCATAATGAAATTTGAGTGTATTCATTTATTTATTTCTAAATTTGCATTTCAATGTTATATATATTTATTTAAATTTGTTTAGTAACAAGTAGTATTTTATAGAAAAATTGATTATATTTGTAAGTTTTGAAAAGTAACATGAATTATTATATAATTAATATGTCTTTTCAGTTAGTTTTTTATAAGTAGTATAATATGTACAAAATGAATTTCTATATATAATATTAAATGAATGTTAGATGATATTTTAAAGTGCCTATAGGGTTAATAAGTTAATGAATTGACTGATTGTTTAATTGACGAGTATATTAAAAGAGAATGTGTGCATTTGAATATTTGTTCCATTGAAGGCGAATTGCCGAGGTACCAGGACGGATGTATAATATGGATTAAAACTATTTCTCTTTATCTCACCATTTGACTGCTTCTTTTGCTGGTGTATTTTTGAATGTTTTTGGTGGATTCGTGGTCGCTGTGGTTTTTTGTCATCAAGAATATATTGTTCTCTAGTTGAGCTAGTAGCAATCTGGTTCATTGAGATTTTATTTATTATATCTAAAATATGTTAGCACATATCTTTCATTGGTGGTGTAGACTCCCTAGTCACTTGATTGGTAGTTAACGTCTTCTAGAATGACTACTTATTTATGAGGAGATCATTCATGACATGTAGGAACCTGATATGAACTACCAGGGTCCATATCTGGCAATAAACTAATAGCTGCTTTTGTTTAGTGTGATTTGAAGTTTGATTAGTTCCATTTGCAAGTCTCAGGGAATTTGTCTAAAGGCAATATATTCTCTGACAAATATGAGAATATGATCACAGTTGCTACTGGATATGAAGGCATGGTAGACACTAAAGGAGGGCATTGAGGAAGGACTTTCTTAGCCTTTAAATCATGTTTCAGTGATTAAACATATATGGATGCCTTTCAAATGCAGGAGTGTATCAATGATGGGCAGCTTGATAATCAGACGTCTGGCATTGAGCATAGCAACCATAATTGGATCCTGTTTTGATAATGATACATTGGCTACACTGGAATGTTAATTAGCTTAACTTTGCTTAAAAAAGCACAATGGGGACAGCAAGGGCTTTTGCCAGTATGTGGAAGCCTTTGAAAGTCTGGGCAATATATTCTCCACCTTCCCTCGGAAATACCATCAAATATAACTCCCCCTGCTATCACTAGAGAACAGCTCCTTAATGCTCGCTCTAAGGCCAAGAATGATGCATCAATGGGTCCAGACAATATCCCAGGATGCCTTCTAAGTGTCATGAAACATGACCTATCTGGGCCTCTGGAATTGCTATTTAACTACAGCCTCCAAACAGGCTTCATGCCTCATGAATGGAGAACAGCAACAGTCATCCCTAAGCATAAAGGTGGGCCTTCTACAGATACTGGAAACTACAGACCCATAAGTCTCACTAGTCTTATATGTAAAGCCATGGAAAGAATTGTCATAGAAGTGATCAGTAGTGATATAGTGACCTCCAGATACTGGACTCAACACAGTTTGTTTTTTTCAAGGGCAGATCATGCCTACTCAACCTTGAGTTCTACTTTGAGAAGGCCACCAAAGCAATGGATGAGGGCAACAATGCCTACCTTGACCTGGCCAAGGCATTTGACACAATAACTCACTTGGGCATTGTTGACAAACTTAAGAGGTTAGGTACAGACTCATATGTCACCCCGTGGATAGCCAAGTGGCTAACAGACAGGACCCAGTCTGCACAGAGTCTAGTCATAAGTAGAGTCCCTCAGGGATCAGTCATTGGACCACACCTTTTTGACATTTACTTCTCTGAAGTCAAGGCCAATGTCAGTGGTCTCTGGCTGACTAAATTTGCAGATGATTGCAAATTAGGAGCTGTCATTGAATCCCCCACTGACACAAATGTTCTCCAGGAGGGGCTGACACAGACAAACAACTGGTGTCAGAGACATGGACTAAAACTAAATGTTAAGAAATGCATAATAGTATCCTTTGGGAAGTCATCCACCCCTGGTAACTATCATATTGACAACACACCCCTTAGAGTTGACCCAGTAATGAGGGACTTAGGGACACATATAGATAGTAATCTAGCCTTTGACCATCACGTGTCTACAGTAGTGAGGAAATCATTATATGTTGCACAATTTATAAACAAAGGTATGGCATCTAAGTCCAAGGAAGTCATTGTTCCACTGTATTCGGCATTCAACAGACCTATCATTGAGTACAATTCTCCCTTTGGTACGTAAATCAGGCATTTCCAACAACTGGAATGTCCACAGAAATTCCTCAATAAAAAAATGCAGAGCTTAAATAAAATGTCCCATGCAGACTGCCTCAAGGCTCTAGCCCCATATTCTGTCTTCTACAGGCTTTTGAGGGGAGATCTATGCGTGACATACAGGGTATTCTCAGACACAACTCTTGCATATCCACAAAACAAACAGCACCAGAATTACCCATTCCAAAGACTTAAACCTTGCCTGTGATATAAATAGGACCTGCTGGAGAGACAGGTATGTATCCCAGAGATTACCCCATCTCTGGAACAGGCTTCCCATCCATGTGAAGCAGAGTTCCTCCCTAACTCAATTCAAGTGCAACCTGGACAATTGGATGGGGAACATGGAATGCATAGAGCATTCAGACATGTTTCCCTTCATCTCCCTCAGGATTTTTCATCCCAGGTCATTCACCCCTAAGTGCACAACTACCGTTTTGTAGTTGTATTTTTCTCGTCCAGGTCCTAAGGGCTCCTGAGACATTTGAGATCCTTGTACCTGAAAGACAATGTACAGTCTTTGACCAGCCTATTGCACTAGGAATTTTTTGTGTCTTATTATGCAGTCACCAATCTTTAAAACATTTTTGTTTGTGAAGTGGTATGGTGAAATGGAACTGAAACACTTTCTCTCATGTTGACTCTTTGTTAATGGTGATATATTATGTAATGCAATGTCTGAGTTTGATTTTTACTGACAGTTAATCCTTATGGGTCTGTGAGGCTTAGGTAAGTATTTATGTACAGTGTTAGCATATGGCATTACATTATGTGTCAGGGTTTAGCACATAGTGTGCTTTGTGTTAGCGTGATGCTCACAGTCTGTGTTTTTTTTGTTGTGAGAGTGAGGTCTCCATATATCTTAAATATATGTACCTCTCACAAACAGAGCTAGTGTGTTTAGTAAGAGTTCACTGTTTGTCAGTATAAGGCAGTTGCTGCACTGCTTCAGGATACCTAATGCTATGAGGCTGGCAGTAGAGGTGAAACAAGTAGGCTATCCTTCCATTTTGTCCATTATAAAGGAAAACTTGATTTGATTTACAGAGAGTTGCAGGGTTTAAATTAAATAAAGTTTTATTGGCTATAGAGATGGATATAGGTTAAGGCGTGGATAGTGAAGTTAACATATTAATATTTGTTTAGGTACAAATGTAACTTGCATTTATTTATTTATTATTTGTTTACCGGGAAAGTCCGACTTGGAATGAGTCAATTTTCAGTGGAGGCCCAGGGAGAAACGCTCCAGACACGTCTTTGTATGCAGCTATGATAAGCACAGCTCAGAAACCTGGCATTACAATAGTGCTGAGCTATTTTTAGTTGTTGTTGGCTAAAAAGCGCAATGTAGCACCCTCCTAGAGACTGCTATGGGCTACTTTTAGGGTGCAATGTGTTCAGCTCTGAGCATTATGTACATATGCTCAGCTTGCAACATGTGTACACAGTAACATACTATTGATAGGATTTGAGTAAATTGGTTATATTAGGAAAAGTTACAACTGAACTTGCCTGCTTCTGTATAATGCACATTTCAACCCTTCAACTCTGCTCAATATAAAATAAACACTGAAGTGAAAGAACTAATGAAAAGCAGTCAAAGCTCTTATCAGTCATGTTTATCTTTCCCAGCACTGCAGCAATTACCTTCCTGTCAATAGAATAACTACTACAAACTGTAGATGGCTCGCACACATGATCATACCCGGCTGTTAACTGTAATTTAGAGAAGTGACTAAAACACAGCATGTGAATGCACTAACACTGATCAATCCACTTAGCATATAAACCACTTGAAATGCAGTTCAAACTGTAAAAATGGCTTCATTTAATAGCTCTAACTTCAAATTCAGGGGAAAAATACAGTAAAACTGAAGAAAATTTCCAGAAGCCAATCAAAACTAAGACCATTTGAAATGCAGTGAAACTGTAAAATGCCTTAACTTAACAGCTGTAATTTCACTTTCAGAGAAAATCATAAAATGTAGATGGCTAGGCAACTTTAAGTGCAGTAGAACAATTGTACCTTCCTGTTTAAATGAAAGAACCAGTACAAAGTAGCCAAATGTCTAACCAATAGTGTTTCTTTCCCCCAGAGTAGTTGCAATTACCATTCTGCTACTAGAACAACCACTACAACTCTAGATGACAAATCTGGCCTAAACTGGCTTTTAGTCGTAACTTTGAAAAGTATTATTATTATTATACATAATGCTACATAATAATGTGCTATGAATGCTAAATAATAATAACAAGAATTCTTATTTTTATTACTATACATAACTGTTTAGCTTTTCTCATCAAGATCAACAAACCCTTATGCTGACTTTCTAAAAATTAATTTTTCAATTATCTGGCTATAGTCACAAGAGAAGAAAGAGCCAGGCCATTTTAAGCTGTCATCATTATCATGTGGGTCAGATTTATTTTATATACCCTACACTCAATCCCACCCCTATACTTTAAATGCAACAATATCATTATCAGCCAGGCTGCTGATGATCAGCTGAGTGTGCCTTCACTGTTGTGACAGGGTTAGCTGAAAATCCCTTTCTTCTCATTGGTATAGGTGAGATGGCACAATTGCTAGTCCTTCCTCCCACCAAAGCCAACTCCTCTGTGATTGGGCTCACTAATAGGACACAGGGTCCCTGTGCTTTAGTCAGGACATGTTCTTTCTGTGCCACAGAAACAATTCTTTTCTACTGTTTCATCAACATGTCAGACATCTTGTAAATCTAAGTGCATTGACTGTTACCAACTCCCTCCTTGACTCTGTCCTTTCTTTTTTTCTAAATATGTCTTTTACTGAAATAAATTACTGAAACACAATACAACCAACAAAGTCTGCCAGATACAGACATATCATTGTTTAAGCTATTTACATATATACCCATTATACTTAAACTATCTAAAAACTCATATTATATTAATCCTTTCTTCATAAAAGTAAGCAAATGCTATTCAAGTAAATTTAACATTTCTAAGAATTCTTTCTTTTGATTAGTGTAAATCCTTTCCTAAAAATAAACATCTCAGAAAGGTGGCAGTTGGGCACAACTTTCTGTCATTTATTAGTTGTATTTTGTAGTATATACTTTCACCTTCAGTCAAGACTTAATAAGACCATATCAAAGAAGAGAAATTGAGCCTTTAGATTTAAACCTTTCCACATTATCATGTTGACATTTGGGAATAAACATGCCACTGTTTTCTGAGTCAGAACGTAGCAGATAAGTAAGCTGCAGATGCACATAAAGCTTATACATCTACAAATAACTAAAATAATATGTGATTTAATCTGCAATATTTTTCTCAGTGGCATGAAAATC